>NW_027172686.1:0-482 GCF_018151085.1 Drosophila tropicalis | reverse complement strand
TTTTGTTTGTTTTGTTGTTTGTTTGTTTTGTTGTTTTGTTTGTTTTTGTTTGTTTTTGTTTGTTTTGTTTGTTTTTGTTAATTTTGTTTGTTTTGTTTATTTTGTTTGTTTTGTTTGTTTTGTTTGTTTGTTTTTGTTTTTTTGTTTTGTTTGTTTTGTTTGTTTTTGTTTGTTTTGTTTGTTTTGTTTGTTTTGTTTGTTTGTTTGTTTTGTTTGTTTTGTTGTTTTGTTTGTTGTTGTTTGTTTTGTTTGTTTGTGTGGTTTGTTTGTTTGTTTGTTGTGTTTATTTAGAAGTTTGTTTGTATTTGTTTGTTGATTTTTATTGTTTTTATTTGTTTTGTTTGTTTTGTTTGTTTTGTTTGTTTTGTTTGTTTGTTTGTTGTTGTTCGTTTGTTTTGATTTGTTTTGTTTGTTTGTTTTGTTTTGTTTGTTTTGTGTTGTTTGTTTTGTTTTGTTGTTTGTTTGTTTTGTTTGTTTTGTTT
>NW_027172685.1:0-709 GCF_018151085.1 Drosophila tropicalis | reverse complement strand
ACTGTATGAATATTTTGAAACACTAAAGAACTACAGTTAGTTTTATTTTGCTAATATATCTAAAAAAATTCAATTTGATTATGTGGTTTATATTATAAATCGTAAATTAGATAGGTCTGGTGTCTCTTCTGCTGTCATTGAGCAAAATAAGTTCCCATATAATTATCAAGCTTCAAAAATGGAATAATATCCAATTTTAGCAAAAATACGAGAAAGAAAACATAAAAAAATTTGGTCAAGATTCGATTTTTTTTACATTTTGTCCCAATGCTCGGGAACGGACGGATTTAGAGGCTAGATAACGTTTCAACATTTTGTAGCTCTTTCAATTCTAAGAAACTTTGCTAAAGAAAGTTTTCAAAAGAAAACGAATATTTTTAGAAGTTTGAAGCAAATGGAAAAAACATCCTTTTCGAAAAATGGCAACTTTGATGAAAAACTTCCGCAAAAATTTTGTATGAAACCATCGTGATAAATATAAAACTAATGATGCAGTTCGATTCGCAGGACCCAGAAATAGGGTGAAACCATCGAGATTTTGCCATGTCTTTTTTCGACTATCACAGTGTTATTTCGAACAAATCTAATTTCTGTTTATTGGTTTTCTAATAACCTTTGTTGGTTTTTTCTTTTCGTCCTCTCTCTCCCACCTTAATCTCATTTTTTTCTTTCTTGTTAATCACAAGCAACGCAATTTTCTTTGAGTGCT
>NW_027172684.1:0-543 GCF_018151085.1 Drosophila tropicalis | reverse complement strand
GTCTCAAATGGGGATGTGAGTCATGCCGGATCGTGGAAGATGAAATGGAACTTTTCATGCGTGTTAAAGGAGGATAACCTGATGAGTCTGTCCGCCAGTTTTCTTAAACTGTCGCAAGAGTTTAAAGCTGTCGAGTCTCAGTTTAGTAGTTTAGTAAATTTTCATATTCTAGAGAAATTTCATCTTTTTAAAATCAGGTTCCGATGGAGGTCTCTGGCAGTGTCTGCAGTTCTAGCTTCTCTCTGGCTGAAAATCTTAATTAGAAGGAGTCTATTCCTTCTTCACCCCGATCAAAAAACCAACAACTTTCTCTCTATGTCGGCTATCAGAATGTCAGAGGCCTTAATACTAAACTTACAAAACTCTTCGGTAGAGGGTCCTTTTGATTTTGACCTAATTGTCTTTATTGAGACTTGGTTAAAACTTGACGTTTTGACGCCACAGTTCTAACCTCTAATTTCAATATTTTCAGACATGATCGTACTGATCGTTGGGGTGGTGGAGTTCTTATTTCTGTAGATTCCTGGCCCTATCATCGGGTCT
>NW_027172683.1:0-1535 GCF_018151085.1 Drosophila tropicalis | reverse complement strand
AAATTAAAGTTGTTACAAATTATTAACTCAAAGCGCAAAAACTATAAAAAGTAGGTTTTGTCCAACGGAGAAGGCTACTGGCCTCGCTCTGCGCGAAGTCGCAAACTGGGAGCAATAAAGCACTACCGTTTGTTGCGAACAAACGGTTCTTGATGCTCGGCAATCGCAAATTTAAAACAATTAAACTTGCGAATTGACCAACTATGCCAAGGACTCATCTTATCAGCTCCAGCTTAAAAATAAGCTGTCTGAGCGTGAGGAGATAAAGGAGCTCAAGTGAGATGCTAAATTATGATGTCAACTTGATTTACAACAACAACAAGTACTATGACAACCAGTAGCATGACATTTCAACTGGAAGTAGTAAATCGAATTATGACTAGCGAATACCATAATTAGCAGCTCATTTTCCCTCTCTGCCACATCTTCTGATGCTACCAGCTCAAGTCCGATCATCTGATCAGATGCCGAAGCCCCTCCTTGTAAAAAAAAACAAAAAAAAAAGAGGCGACAAAGTCCTAAGACAGAGGTAGGCACCCATAGCCCGTGCGAGGCACTTTTCTTCAGCATCATAAATCGTTTTACCATCTGTGTGCATGCCGAAGTCAACACGAAAGTGCATTTGAGGAAACGTAAAAACAGAATTAGTCTGTTGCAGCATTTCGACACTTGAACGCATCTATGTCGCGTTGTTGGATAACTGCATGAAAAAATAATTAGGGGGTTGTTTACTCATTTATTTTCCTGCAGCAGATCATCGATTGTGCTGGTTTTAGCGATTAGGCCAAATTTTATCCACTTTTCATTTTTCGCAGTGCTTAAAATACACACATACACTGACAGTTTGCGCTGGCTCTCTTTGTGCCCACCCTGTCCTAAGACTACTAGAAAAAAAGAGTACTAGCTTAGATGCTCACAACAAACAACAACTACAAAAACTTTCCAGAAATTCAACATCTCTACGGCTGCACTCCAAAATAATCGTTTCGCAGACCTGGCTGAAAAGCTGATGCTATGGTGGATGTTGACATTGAAAATCCCAGCTTGAGCAAGTAGAAATTGGCAGTCAAGAATCTGCTGAGAATAACCAGAGGCGAAGTACATTGCCCAAGCCTCCTGCTTATATGTATTCCACAAGTTGGAAACATGCGCAAACTTGAAGAGGCCTAAATTCAACAGTGTCAGCCGACATGGACGACATACGTACATCCAGATTCGTTGTCTCTCGAATATATGCAAAAAACTCCGATGTTTTCGTGCGGTGAGACAAATATTGACGAAAAGAAAGACTGCGAGTTCTGGCACCACCAGCTGAAGAGAAGATGCTCCGTTCAGGCTAATCATTCGGGATATTCTTCCAAATGTACCCTAGAAAACAGGATTGGCGCAGCATTGAAATCAATGAAGAGGATGATGAAGATGTTAAACAATGCCTTGAAAACTAGACAAACATGTTTTTCGTCAATTTAAAAAGTCACCAAACGTTGCAGAGGCTCTTAATATTACTCAAATTGGAAGGCATAGAGTAACAGTGA
>NW_027172682.1:0-12999 GCF_018151085.1 Drosophila tropicalis | reverse complement strand
AGAGCGTCTTTTAGAATTGACAAAGTTGTAAAATCTTTTGAAGGTTTCTTATAAAAAATTCAGCCTTACAGCAGACGAGATAATTGTTTGTAGCATTGAGGTATTTAAAAGACAAATTAGGGATTTGAAGCTCATACAATAAATTTGCATAGTCAAGTCGAGAACCACGTTTTTAAAATCTTTTAAAATATCTCGATTTAATGTTACGGAGAATAGAGAGCCACGTGTGAACCAGACTGGCGAGCTGGAGACGGTAGAGACATTCACATAAGGAACGCGTTTTGAAATAGTTGTAGAGAATTAAGAGCAGAATAAAAACTTCACTGCACAATCTATATCGCAGCACTCAGAATAGAAACAGACGAATTAAGAGAAAACTCAGGCTGTTTGAAGATTGAAAATTATTCCACAAACATTTTTGACAAGAATTTAGAAATGTTTTTAAATAGGTATGCAACATAAATTATAGAAAATACATCCAGCTTCATTGGTAGGATGGTAAAAAAGGATCTTCAGGTTTTACTACAAATAGCTGTATTTGCGATACAGCACCCAACGATTAGGATCAGGAACAAAAACAAGATCAAGGTTGTTTTGGAACCGTTCAAGATTAAGAATTCAACTGATATAGTGGACATTCAAGTAGGCTGTCGCGGCACGCTCATATCTTCAAGAGAATGAAAAAATTAAGAAAGATAGATTATCATCAAACGAGCCAAGGAAATAACTAGGCAAGTTAAAATCACCTAAAACTATAAGAACATGTGATCTTTAAGACGACCAAAAAATAGTTCGTAAAAAACATCAGCATGAGAACATCACGATCTTTAAGACGACCAAAAAATAGTTCGTAAAGCATCAGAATGGTGCACGTAGATCATGATATCAGGAGCTGGACCAATATATGAACAAGAGATATAGGCTAAAGGTTAAGAACATGTAGCTAGGGAGCGAAGGTGAGCTCAACACCTAGAGGGGAGATCAATCGGCATCACACTTGAAAACAGATTCAGGGTTGACAGCAATGAGTACTCCACCACCACGACGACCAACGCGATCAAGCCGTTAGAAAAAAAGTTATTGAAAGAATTTCATTATCTAAAACAGAGGAGTTAAGCCAAGTTTTTGACAAAGCTAATGTGACTATGATATAGTCACCAGATCTTTATCAAATTTTGCTTTGAGTCATACATTTTCACGACAATAGCTCAGAAAATAATGAAGTTATTGAGGAAAAAGTCACTGCGTTTGTATGGGAGCTATATGATATAGTGGTCCGATCTGTCTGAATCCGAGATATACGACCCCTGCAGTATATGCAAGCATACATGCAGCTCTGTAGCTCTTACGATTTCATCAGGGAGTTTGTGTTCCAGACGGACGGACGGGCATGGCTATTTAAGACTCATCTCGTCGTGCTGATCAAGAATAAATATACTTTGTATGGTCGGAGATGCTTCGTTCTATACGTTACATTTTTGCCAAAATTAATCTACCCTTTTTGCAAGGGGGTATAAAAATTACAAACAAAAAAAAAACGAAAAGAATATATAGTCATTTGATTCAGCATTTTATTACTACACATATGCTGTCATAATAACCACATGCAACAAAATGTGGATAAACTTTTACAACCTAAAAAGCATAAACGACAACAAGAAAAAGTATAATTCCGACTGCTGCAATTCAAAAATCCCTAAAATCATTAGTAATAAATATTTTTAATTATTTAAATTTATCTTTATAAGTAACCTATACAAAAAGTAACAAAATAAGAAAACATTTAAATTTATCCATATTTATCAGGGATTCAAACCAAGTCCTGAGCTCTCTTCGGATCACCTACCGATCATAGCAACATTACATCACAAACCTCAAGCTAAAGCCAGAAAGCAAAATTTAAAACCTCGAGGGTGCATGCCTTGAAGCTGTTAAAGATGAGTTGGAACGTAAAATCCAACCTTAACATTGACATGAACAGCCCAGATGATATAGAAAATGCAGTCTCAATTTTCATGAGAAACATAAAAAGCGCTGCTTCAAATGCTTACCCACACAATCAATGTCCACCAAGACAACGAAAAGACGAGTAAGAAAGGAAAACGCAAGAACAGGTGATGATCCATCAAATTTACTCAAGATTAACCAAACCGTTTGCAAAGGTTCTCGCGAAAATCAAACAGAGAAATATAGATGACATCTTAGAAGCTGCTGGGCCAGATGCATCTTTTAACTGTACACTTTGGAAGCTTACGAGCCGCTTTAAGCGGGGTTGTTATCCCGAAACTCTAATTAGGGATCCAGCAGGAGGGATGGTCTTACTCCAGTTAGCATAAAACTGGAAGTATTTGCAGACAGTTTAGAGGAAAGATTCAAGCCTTTTAACTTTACATCTGCAGAGACCCGAGCGGCTGTAGAGATGAGTCAGAAAATCCCGTTTCAGATGTCGTTACCGGCAAATCCAGCAATGCTGCAAGAAGTCGTGCAACAAATTAAGGACCTCAAGGTCCAAGAAGTCCCCTGGAGAGGATCAACTTGACAACAGGACCCTGAAGCTTTTACCAAAAGAGCTCTGCTGTTTATAGTCTTGCTATTAAACAGTATCTTAAGGATTGGTCACTTCCCAAACTGTTGGAAAGACTGCTTTAATCACCATGGTCCCAAAGCCGGAAAAGCAGCACTCTGAAGTCAATGGATACAGGCCAAATGGTCCGCTTTCAGCGTTGGGCAAAATGACAAAATGGGTGATCCTCAACCGATTTATGAATTTAAAGTCTGTAGCTGAAACAAATTCAAAGAAGATAGAGTGTGACGCAATCAAAGATTCTTAGGCGTATATCCAACGTACCCAGGTATATACGAAACAAGGATATTAAAAAGGACCTGGGCGTCCCTAAGGTGGGTGATGCTGTGAAGTAATATGCAGAAAACTATCTGCAACGCGTCGGTGGTCACCCAAATAGTCACAGGCAGACGTCCGGACTGCCAGAACAAGGCAGAAGAGACTGTAGCGATACCGCCCAGCGGATCTCCCTAATAGGTCCCACGACTAATCAAATCATCCATCTTGTAAAAATTTTGTAAAAATGTAATATTGTCAAATTACCGAATGTAACGTTATTCATCGTATGCAAAAATCACCTGTGATCTTTTGTTTTTTCCCTTTAATGTAAAGCTAGGCTAGAAAGTTACCACTGCAGGTATCAGAAAACTAGTTTAAACCAAATATGCAAAATTTTAAATAAAAATATCAAAGAAAATATTGCAGTCCTTGACAACAATAATTTTACATGTTCAAAATTTGTTTTCTGCAACGAATTCATCAAATATACAAACAAAACAATTTTACTCTACCATCTCAAGCAAGCATTTTTGAAGTTAACAGAGCATAAATAGGTCTTTCATGAATCGCGCGACGATTGAAAGATAGTCATAGTTGCGTCATTTTCTGATTATAAATGACCCATTCGTCGGGAAAAAATGGTACCCTAGCCGCGACTCTTCTTGATGAGTCGCTTATGACCCTTTCTCTAATCCCTTTCGAATCATATTTAAGTCGCATTTTCCCTTTTGCTATGCATTTCATTCATGAGCGACTCTTTTTTTAAGTCGTGATTTGAGTCATAAGCGATTCTCTTTCAATCATAAGCGATTTTTTTTTTAAGTTATTATTTCCATTATATATTTTACAAAAATAAAAAAAAATTTATTGACATTCATTTAAACATAACGTTTTCGTTTAAAAATTCTACCCTTAGCATGCACAAAATGCTTTTGAAAGGACACCATTCATGTCCTTGTCGGTGCATTTTTGTATTTAGTGTGACAAATGTCTGAAAGTAAAAAAAATTATTAATATTGTACATCAATAGTAGAGATATATGCCTACTTTTATTAATGTCACGAGATAGCACTTTTCTGCGCTTGGCTTTGTGGCTGTTCCCTTCCAGCTGTAGTCAGAAGGCAATTCGTCCGTAAAAACTTTCCTTATCGCTGCCCTCAAAAACTGCGCAGGTACATCTCCTCCTGTTTTTGATATGAATTGTTTCTGAAAAAAATTTTATTGGTTTACATATATCAAATTTCAATGTTGTTTTTTAACATACAAATTGATCCAGTTGACTGTCGTCTTTGTGCACCGCCTCATCAAATTCTTTTAGGGCGTCAATAGAATTGAGATGAAGTTTATGCAGACTACGAAATTCAACAGCGACATCAACCGGAAGGCTCCTTGTTTCGCCTACACTCTAGTTTCAGAGAAACAACTTCCTCTGTTAACTTCGTTGTCGTGCGCGTCGTTGAAAGTTTTAAGTCCCGCAGCTCGTCTCTTAGCTCAGATATTAATCTAGCCAAATCATTGTTCGACACGTCCACGTTTCTTACTGAAAACAATATTCCATAATATTTTAATATTAACCTATGATAACGGATAATTGATTACTTACATTTTGTCAAATTATTCGTAGGTACGTAATCAAAAAATTGGTTTTTGCAACTGAATTATTCTGCGACACTATGTATCTCTGGCATAAAAAAAAACTTGCCGTTAGAGAATCACGTAAACATATAATATTATTAGTTATTTGATTCATTGAAAACTTAGTTCACCTTTTAAATGTAACTATATTTATGCAAAGTTATTAATTTATTCACACTATGATGCTTACTGACCTTTCTGTTTCACTTGCACAATTTTGCCACGTGCTTTAGATTTTGGAGAGAACAATCAGAGAGAGAAAAAAAAACAGTTATGAATCATCTAGAAGAGCGAAATGCACAACAACTAAACACAAGCATGTTTCAATCCCCTTTATGATTAATTGGCGATTGCTTTACATTTTGTTATTGCACCTTAAGCAAATCGCCTTTTAAGCATGTAGGGGATTCATTTTCGAGTCGCCGTTGAATCGCGCATAAAATGAATCATTTTTTCATCAGCAAAGCGAGTCAAAGAAGACTCATCAAAATGATTTGTCACAAAACAGTCTTCCAAATGCTATGTGGGTCATTCCTAAGCAAAAGCAACGCACGCGTTATACACATACAGTTTATGTAGCGTTGCGTCTGTGTGTATGCACGTGCTCTGTTGATGACGTATGACGTAGTAGACAGCAAGCAGCGCTGCCGGCAGAGCTGGAAGAAGAGCCGATTATTATATTGACTGTAACTTGTGTTATATTTATCCGATCACATTCAAATTTTGGGATCTGGGGGTTTTATATCCAATATTATCACATATGTAAGTTTCATAGCGAGACTTCAATTTTATGAAAATGTTTGTTCTGGAGCTATATGATATAGTAGTCCGATCCTAATAATTCTCATACTTGATGTCGGCCAGATAATAAAAAGCACAGAAAAAATTTCAGCCCGATATCTCTTAAGGTGGCTGAGTAAACGCATACACACGGACGGACGGACAGACGGACATGGCTATATCCGACTCAGCTTCTCATGCTGATCAAAAATATATATACTTAATGGGGTCGGAAACGTCTCCTTCTGTGCATTACAAACATCTGACCAATTTTATAAAAACACTGAACAAGGTTATAAAAAAAAAAAAAAAAAAAAAAATAACGCGGGAGCTTAAAAAAAAAACACGTCCCGTTTTCCTCGATAGCGTTGATGAAAGAATCTGAACAATTGCAAGGGTTTAAAAAATGAGAAACTCGCATTTGGCTTACAATTAGTGATTTTCATTCAATTATACATCGAATACCATATTAGACGGGTAATCATCCAAACATTCTACTCGAAAAAGGGAGCGTTTTGTCAAATTTAAAGTTGAAAAAGCCACCACTGCAATGCCATAAAAAGACTACAAGCTATTTTTGTAAATATCGAGTGTAGATGACCATTTATGCAGTTTCTATTAGATTTCCTAAATTTACAATTTTTTTAAACAGTAAACGTTAATACTGATAATGATTTTAGAAAAAAAACGTGCTATACATTGACGCATATGTGTAACGTAATGTAATGTAGATAAAACGGTAAAAGATGAGTTGACAACATTTATGTTTTATAATAATTCATAATAACCAAAAAAGGACATTAAGTATGAAAATATGCAGACAGGTGCGCTACAGAAATCGCAAATATGTTATTTGATACTGTAAGACCCAATATCTAGCCAATGCATTTTTCTAACTTCTAAAGGGAACTCCAGTTATGCGAATCACCGATTTGGATGAATTTTTGATATGTTGTAGAATAACCCGTAATTTTAAGCTGTGTGAAATATTTCGGCGCACTATTATATATTCTCCTAATAAATCGCGTTTAAAGCTATAGCTTCGGTGACTTATAGGTAAAACGCCGAGTGGTCTTCAATCAGCACGGCGGGGTATTCTACAACATATCCAAATTCATCCCCTTGTTAGAGTAAGAGTATGTACTTGTTGTGTACTTCTTCAATGCTTGATCTCTCTGATACTTCAAATGCTCTGTCGGCCAGGATAAACAAAAACGGATAACGCACCTTGTCAGTGCTTAAAAATGGAGATCCGAATGGGATCCGTAATTGTACAGGAATGTAAAAACATGGAAAATTACACTGAACACCTTTTCATCATGATGGCAACCTCTTCAGACCAACTTATTGCATCGATAAGACACTTGCTATCATGAAAGGATTTGGAAAGTAGCAACTATTATTTCGAAAGGTTGAGTTTATTAGTATTAATAATTATTTTGACCAATAAAAAATATACAAAACTAACCAAAAAACATCGGAACATTTTTTTTTAATTTTTTAAAATTATTTTAAAAAATCAAATCAAAACTTTCAAAAGGTTATATCTCTTAAAATAATAAAAAAAATTTGATTAGTAATAAAAAAAAAGTTTTTCATTCAATTTTTTTAGTAGAAAAAGCATGCCATGTCATATTTTCTGACTTCTTACAGCAATACGGATACACAGCACTCTTGGCAAACATTCATTTTGAAGCTTGAATTTTTAATTGCTCTATAGGCCTAGAAGCTTGCAAAATGACAAAACGCCCATTGGGGCACATTGGTGCGAAGTCGGCCACTTGACGTTCTGCCGTTGTAAATAATTTGGGTTTTGTTAAAATTTACAAGTGTTTTGTGTATGTGATTGTAATTCTAGTCTTATCTAGTCATACTCGTATGTCATAATATATATATATGCACGCCGCGTCTTATAAATGTCCAGTAGCCTTCGGAACGAGGTACTCCCTCTGACCCGCAGCTGCTTGGGTCTGAGTTTGTGGCATTCCTTTCGGTGTTCTGCAATTTCTAAGCTCCCACCAATACACTTGTATACGTCTGCTTCAATTTTGGTTTTTTGCGAAGCATTGACGCATCACAGGCTTCGCGGATGGCGGAACATAGGCTTTTTACTTGATTTTCTGCATCATTGCGGAGGAGGTGCGTTGTTCATCATGAAAACATGGAAAATTACACTGAACACCTTTTCATCCATGATGGCAACCTCTTCAGACCAACTTATTGCATCGATAAGACACTTGCTATCATGAAAGGATTTGGAAAGTAGCAACTATTATTTCGAAAGGTTGAGTTTATTAGTATTAATAATTATTTTGACCAATAAAAAATATACAAAACTAACCAAAAAACATCGGAACATTTTTTTTAAATTTTTTAAAAATTATTTTAAAAAATCAAATCAAAAACTTTCAAAAGGTTATATCTCTTAAAATAATAAAAAAAATTTGATTAGTAATAAAAAAAAAGTTTTTCATTCAATTTTTTAAAAGAAAAAAACATGCCATGTCATATTTTCTGACTTCTTACAGCAATACGGATACACAGCACTCCTTGGCAAACATTCATTTTGAAGCTTCAATTTTTTAATTGCTCTATAGGCCTAGAAGCTTGCAAAATGACAAAACGCCCATTGGGGCACATTGGTGCGAAAGTCGGCCACTTGACGTTCTGCCGTTGTAAATAATTTGGGTTTGTTAAAATTTACAAGTGTTTTGTGTATGTGATTGTAATTCTAGTCTTATCTAGTCATACTCGTATGTCATAATATAGTAACAATGCACGCCACGTTTTATAAATGTCCAGTGAGCCTTCGCGAACGAGGGACTCCCTCGACCCGCAGCTGCTTGGGTCGGAGTTTGTGGCATTCCTTTCGGTGTTCTGCAATTTCCCAAGCTCCACCAATACACTTGTATACGTCTGCTTCAATTTTGGTTTTGCGAAGCATTGACGCCATCACAGGCTTCGCGGATGGCGGAACATAGGCTACTTCCCTTGATTTTCTGCATCATTGCGGAGGAGGTGCGTTTTCTTGTTCATCATGGTGTAAAAGTTCTTTCCTCCGCTTAGAGATTGTTTGACCACCACACTCGAAGATTATTGCTTTGTGGTCACTGTGTGATATATACGTTGCAGACTCCTGTCGCATGTCCATGTCGCATTTCGGGCCAGGCTCGTGCTAGCAAAAGGAACGTCAATTATTGAGTTACGTCCCGCTCTGCTGAATGTTTGTGTGCTGCTCGATCTTTAGAAGACTCACGTTCAGCTAGACAAAGGAGTCAGAAACAGAATTCTTTCTGACGCTACCCCCACTCCATCGTCCATGCGTTAGAGTCGCCGGCAATGATCGCTCGAGGTGAACTTCTAGCGTCGGTGGCTACATGAAGTCAATAATAGCTGCTAAAAATTTGTATTTGCCATTGCATTTCGCCCTGGTGTAGCCGGAGGATGGCCGTAACTATATATTTCTGCGCCCATGTTACTGTTATTGGACCCAGGCCGCGTCCTCGTTTGCGACCATATGGTTCCGATAAAAAACGTTATGTGGATGTCAAGAATTTAAGGATAACAGGCAGCTCGAGTAAGTCCTCTGCATAATCTGCAGATAGATTCAGATTAAGTTGCAGAAACTTAATCACCCTGCACTTGTTGGTTGCCTTGACATACAACTGGCATTTTCTTCTAAGAGTCTTCATGTGCCGCGTTCTTTTTTGATGCCTACTTCACATAAGATACACTTAGCGTCGTTGCGCAGTCTTTGCATGCGTGACCACTCTCTTTACAGCTGTAAACATAGGCTCGCCCAAGGAAAATCGAGCATTTGTAGAATCTGGCTCTATTTTGGCTCTTAATCTGCATTCTGTAAGACCAATATGCAGCAATCATTTTTAACGCCAAGGGCTTTGGCATTGGGCAGTATTGTTGCAGTTTGTGTACCCTGCTGTCCCTTCCGCATCTTTGGAAACGATTCCTCTGGCAGAGTTTCCTCCGTTAATCAGCTCTTTCTCTCTGACGTGTCGGTCGTGTGTTTGCATAGCTCCTGAGTTTCTATTAATTTTAATTGTTTTCTCTCGAATTTTTAATTGTGCTTGGTTTGTTTACGCTTTCGCAGGTGTGTTTGCTGTTGACTCCCTTGTTGTTTTATTTCCATAATTCGCCAAATTAAACGCATTTTTTCTCTTTCGTGATTAGTATTTGGTGCAATTATTATACCCTTGCAGAGGGTATTATAAAATTGATTAGATGTTTGTAACGCGACAGAAGGAGACGTTTCCGACCCCAAAAAAGTATATATTCTTGATCAGCCATGAGGAAAGCTGAGGTCGATATAGCCATGTCCTTCTGTCCGTCTGTCCGTCCGTCTGTGCGTATAGGTTTTACTCAGCCGTCTTTGGAGCTATCGGGCTGAAATTTCCCTTTTCTTTCGTGTATGTTTTTATTATTATTTTATTTGAATAAAAGTATGAAAACCATCAGGATCGGACCACTATATCATATAGCTCTATAAGAACTAGAAGAAACATTTTCATTAAAATCGATTGTGCTATGAAATTTACATATGTGATAATATTGTATATGCGTGTGTTGCTTTTGCTTTGGGAATGAGGGAAAAGAAGAAGAACAAATTGTAAAATAGAGTGTAAAATTGTTTTGTTTGTATATTGTTGAATGGAGTTGCAGAAAACAAATTTTGATCATGTAAAATTATTATTACCAAGGATTGCTGGGGTATATAAACTTCGGCATAGCCGATGTTAGCATTTTGATATTTTTTTTTTTTTCTCTCTCGTCATTGCTTTTGCAGTAGCTCCGCTCATCGCCCCCATCATACCATCAGTGCTGAGTGGCTTTGTTGTTCTCTCTGCTTTGTGCTTGTGCTCAGCTTCTCGTGCGTAATCACTTTTGTAAGGCCGCTTCTCAAAGCTCGGGTTATAACTGTTCTTGCACTCTCTGTTGTGCACTCCAGCTGTCTCTTTGTTTTATTTGTAATTGTTTGTATTGTTTTTTTTATCGATAATTATCTTTGTGCTGTATATTTAAAATTTTTCTATCTTCGTTTAAAGTTTCTTTCTTTAAACAAACTGTCCAAACAGCTGTCTAACGAGTGTGACTCTAGCGTACATTCAAGAAATGTACCCTTGAGTTGCCTCATAAACATTCGCCAGCACTCTCTCTACATCTTCTCCCATTTTACTTTCGCCCACACCATCTTCTTGTCTCATCGCAAAGAATTATTTATCTCTAGGCTTGCTCCAGATACTTCTGAGTCGTCTGTGGCAGCTTTAGCATTAGTAATATATGCCCGGCTAAGGTTTCAATTCAAAAGTTTAGGATTTTCTAGCCCTAAGCTAGTACCAAATGATTATTTTTCAGCTATGGTTGACCCTAATTTTTTTGGCCGGATGGCCTAGTTGTATACGAGCTTGCGCCTAATAAGGCTCCCCGTCCGTTGCCTGTCCACCTTCCTAAATTATCTTCTGTCTCAAAAAAACTAATAACGTCTAGTCTTTGCATTCATTATCAAAATGTAAGAGGACTTCTTTCCAAGCTCTCGAAACTGTTCTGTGATAGCCAGACCTTTTCGGCTGACACATTGGCTTTTATCAAAAACTTGGCTTAACTCCTCCGTTTTGAATAATGAAATTCGTTTTCTAATAACTTTATTCCTTATAGGCTTGATCGTGTTGGTCGTCGTGGCGGTGGAGTACTCATTGCTGTCAACTCGAATCTGTGTTTAAGTGTTGTGCCGATTGATCTGCCCTTAGGTGTTGAGTTTGTTTGCGTCGAAGTTACATGTTCTAACTTTGAGCCTATATATCTCTTGTTCATATAATTCTCCAGCTTCTGATATCATGACCCATGGTGCATACCATGCTGATGCTTTGCGAACTATTTTTAGTCGTCTTAATAATAGTGATTTTTTTATTGTTTTAGGTAATTTTAACTCGCCTAATATTTTTTGGCTTGTTGATGATAATCTATCTTTCTTCGTTCCTTTATCTCAACATGTTTTTCTTGATAGCTTATTTGAATGTCCACTATATCAGTTGAATTCTTTCCTTAACTGTTTTAAAAAAATCCTTGATCTTGTTTTTGTCTCGGATCCCACTGTTGGTCCTGCATCACAAACAAAGCCACTAGTGAAACCTGAAGATCCTTATCACCTTACCATTGAAGTTACTATTTCTTACAATTCCGTTACTTGTTCATTTAATAACATCTCAAATTCCCGTCGTAGATGTTTTTCGTAAAACAAATTTCAATCTTCTTAACAGCCTTATTTTCTCTTTTGATTGGTCATTTCTATTTGAGTGCTGTGATATTGATTGTGCAGTGAATTCTTTTTTACTCTGCTCTCCAATTCTTTAATTGATAACTGCGTTCCTTATGTGAATGTCTCTACCGTCTCCAGCGCGCCAGTCTGGTTCACACGTAGACTCTCTAATCTCCGTAACATTAAATCGAGATATTTTAAAGATTTAAAAAACTGGTTCGCGACTTGACTATGCAAATTATTGTATAGCCAAATCTCAATTTTGTCTTTTAAATACTCAATGCTACAACAATTATCTCGTTCGCTGTAAGATTGAATTTTATAAGAACCTCAAAAGATTTTACAACTTTGTTAATTCCAAAAGACGCTCTAATTTACTACCTTCCACCTGCAAACTTAATTGCCAGACAGCTAATAATGATTCAGATATTGCAGATCTGTTGGCTTTCTTTTGGGTCGACTTATTTTACTACTGATTCGCATTCCACATTTTATCCCTTCACAATCCCACACTTAAATTGTATGTTTTTTTATAGTATTACCGAAGACTGTGTTATCGCTAGCTTATCTTCTATGAAGTTTTCCTTCATACCCGGGCCTGATAATATTCCTAGTTGCATCCTTAAAATGTGTTCGATTTCCCTTCTTAAGCCTTTATCTCGGTTATTCTTTATATCGAGTGAGACTTGTAGCTTTCCTGACATTTGAAAGGAGTCTTTTATTATTCCGCTTTTTAAAAAGGGCAACAAATCGGATATTTCTAATTACTGTGTCATTGCCGAACTTTCCGCAATACCTAAGCTGTTTAAGAAAATAAAGTCTTGCCTTCAACACCTATCCAGATCCACTATTTGTCCATGTCAGCATCGCTTCATGAAAGGTCGCTCGTCGCTTACCAACCTTTTTAGAATTGACTACACCATGGCTTCCGTAAAAGTGTCAAACTGATGTTATTTATTCTGACTTCAGTAAGGCTTTCGATACGGTTGATAATTCTATGCTTCTCACGAAACTTAACATAATGGGTTTTTCCCAGAAACTATTGGCTTGGTTAAAGTCGTATCTTATTGGCAGAACCCAAAGGTGTCTTTTTCGTTCCTCGATTTCTAAAACTGTTCGAGGTACGTCAGGTGTCCCCAAGGCAGTCATCTGGGCCCACTGTTATTTACCCTGTTTATAAATGATTTGCCTTTGGCCTTGGCTCATTCACGCGTGCTCGATGCGTTCTGTGATTGGTGTCACGTGAATTAATTACACCTTAATGCCTCTAAGTGTTGTTTTATGACTTTCAGTCGTTTGTCTCCGTTCCTATCTCATTACTCTTTTAATTCTGTTCTGCAAGATTGTGTACCATCATTCAAAGACTTAGCCCTTATGTTTGACCCAAAACTTTACTCAAATATTCATATATCTTCAATTGTCAATAGAGCATGCAGTCTTCCTGGCTTCATTAGACGTTGGGCCAAAGAAT
>NW_027172681.1:0-3292 GCF_018151085.1 Drosophila tropicalis | reverse complement strand
CGCTATCGCGTTTAAAGTAACGAAGTTATTTACAAAAGTCACTGTTTTCGACCGATCGTTCCTATGGGAGCTATATGATAGAGTCACCCGATCTTGATCAAATTTGGCACAGTAGTTTATAGGCGTAATAAAATGTATAAAATTAAGTTTCAGGACAATAGCACAGAAGTTATTGAGAAAAGTCACTGTTCGTGACTTTGGGGTTTGTATGGGAGCTATATGATATAGTGGTCCGATCCAGCTGAACCCGAAATATACAACCCCTGCAATATATAAAAGGAGGAGTTTGCTAGGAGGAGTTTGGGATGATCCAGATGGACGGACGGACGGACATGGCTATTTGAACTCGTCTCGTCGTGCTGATCAAGAATATATGTATATACTTTGTATGGTCGGAGATGCTCCGTTCTATGCGTTGCACACTTCTGACCAAAATTAATATACCCTTTTTGCAAGGGTATAAAAAAAAAAAACAGGATAGGTTAAAATAAAGATGATTACAACTAATTACGAGCGAGGAAGGACAAGAGCGCAGTTTTTATAGCTGGAAGCGACGTTTCGTAACCGATAACGTGCCAAAATCTGTTGTAGTCACTACATAGTATACGAAAAGTTCATGCAGAGAAAAGTTAGTTGTGCAAGTGGGAAGTATAAGCGGTGTGAAATTGCGGGTCCTTCTAGATGGAACAGAAATGTTAATTTGGCTCAACAGCTCGGAAGAGTCAATCTCACCATTCAAAAGTTTGTAAAGAAAAGTTACACCAAGCATAGTTCTACGGTTAGTTAAAGAAGTAAGGTTAATTAACTGAAGTCGACTAGAATAAGATGGAAGTTGTACAGTTGGATCCCAGAGCAATTCACGAAAGGCAAAGTGTAAAAACTGTTTTTGTACAGATTCTAATTTGTTTTGATAAAACTCATATTGAGGAGACCAAAAACACAAGATCCATATTCCAATATGGGGCGGACTAAAGAAGTAAAAAGTATTTTGGTGGTATATGGATCCTTGAACCAGCGCTTTATAAAGCCAAAAACAATCTTAGTCCTACTAACAGTAGTCGATATATGCTGATTAAAACTAAGTTTTTGGTATATTAAGATCCCTAAATCTTTTACAACCAAGAAAGTATCATTAATTCTTTCTAACGGGAAATTATTTAAAAAGTAACTCGTTAAATGGGGAGAACCTCGATAAAAAGACATAACATTGCACTTAGAACAGTTTAGAGATAACAAGTTAGCCATACACCACCCCTGAAAAGCATTGAGGTCAGCTTGCAAGGTATGACATGAAAGAAAGTCTACGATGCGATTAGCGATTTTTACATCATCGGCATACATAAGAACTCTGGAAGTTAAAAGAACTGTGGGGAGATCATTAATAAAAATGGTGAATAGTGATGGGCCAAGGTGACTGCCCTGTGGGACTCCCGATTCAACACAAATGATCTTAGAAAGAGAGGACCTAAAAAGAACCCTCTGCCTCCAATCCAAGCCTGAAATCCAAACAAGCAGAGCATCCGGATAAGCCAACTAAGTTCAGCCTATGTAAAAGTAAGGCATGGTTTACCGAATCGAAAGCCTTACTGAAATCCGTATATATAACATCAGTTTGCTTTTGTTTCTTAAAAGCTTGGATTACAAAAGATGTAAACTGTAAAAGGTTAGCTGTGGTATGGCGAAAAAATAAATTTTTACAAATGCTGTATTTGAGACGTCATAATTTTCTCAAAAAGTTTAGGTATCGCTGACAAAATCGCTGACAATTCCTCTGTAATTAGTGAAGTCGGATTTATTGTGAAGATGTAAAATAAACGAATCCTTCCATATAGAACCATAAAAAACATCAGGACCCAAGCAGGAATACCGTCTGGGCCCGGTGAGTATACCGGCTTAATCGTCATTAGTTCCTTAGCTACCGAACTTTCCGTTATAATAGGTCTAAGAATGCAGTTGTATTTCGTTATAGGATATGGATATATCTGACTACAGTTGTACTTAGTGGATAGGTACGTAGAAGTAAGCAAATAAATTAGAAATAGATTGATCAGAAGAGGCCGAAACATTATTAAAAACTGCAAACGATTGAAGGGAGATAGAATTTCGCTTTAAGTTAACGAAACTATAGAGCTCTTTAGGATTTTCGGAGAATTGCAACTTGCAACGTTGTAAGTAATTATTATAGCATTTAGAATTAGAAACAATAAAATTCGATTTAGCAACCAAGTAACGAGAAAGATCCGATGATAGAACCCTGACTTTATACTTTTTCTAATACCTAGTCTTAAGATTCTTCAGTTTTGACAGCCCCCCGCGTAAACCATGGTGAAAAAAATTTTTTTTCCCCCCCAGGGAACATAGAGGCGCACTATTTAAAAAAATTTTGAACAAAGGGGTATAAAAAAAAAAAAAGGGGGGGAAATTATTCCGTAAAAGGTAAAAAATTAGTCAATCGGTATTAAGAAAGGCATTGTTTAGTGCGACAAAGTCAGTCTTCCGAAAACATCGTACCGTAGGATCACACTCGGAGATGGGCTCGCGGCTGGAAAACTCAATAGATAACTCTAAAGTTGGATGATAACTATTCTCTGGTAACACCATTGGACTAGTTCTAAAAAAAAATCAGATCTAAAAAACAAATCAGAAATCTGCCAGACGTAATAGAAATCGAATACAGCTGGGCCAAGGAAGGCTAAAGCAGACCTTCAATAAAATCGTGACCCCTAGGGGGCCACCGTTTTTGCTACCATTAAGTGTTGACCAAGTCATAGTGGGCAGGTTAAAGTCCCCTAGACAATTAATAAGTCTCTGTCAGAAAGTAGTTCAAGTATAAATTTAATACAATCTAAGTGTAGCAAGTAGGTTGGCCATTCCGATTGGGGCGGAATGTAAGAACAGGTAACAAAAATGGAAAAACGAGTAAAAGATACCTTAACGCATATAAATTCGATACTAAAAAAGGTAGTTTGTTATCAGCCCGAAAAAAGGGGGGAATTTCAAAAAAAAAAACCCCCCCCCCCCTACAATAAAAAAAAATACATTTAAAAAATATAAAAAAAAGAGGGTAAAACTAAAACCAAAAATTAGCGTCAACCTAAAAAAAAGGAAAAACTTCAGGTTTTAACCAAGTTTCAGTAGAGACAATTAGCTTAAAATAGACAGACTATCTACAAAGAGTTTAGTAAGTTTAGCCTCTCGACATTCTGATAGCCGACAGAGAAGGATGTTGTTAGTTTTTGATAGAGTAGAAGAAGGGAATAGATGAAGAAGAAAGAGAAATAGATGGTGAAGG
>NW_027172680.1:0-906 GCF_018151085.1 Drosophila tropicalis | reverse complement strand
TCCGGCTTTATGGAAAAACATTTATATGCATAACTCGATTATTTTTTGTCCGATATTGAGTCTCCTCTTCGAATTCCAGAAAGAAGTAATTTTTTCAAATGACAAATCTAAGTTAACGATGACGTCCCCTCCACCATTAATCCGATGATAATATTCTCTTTTGGTTGTGTCAATGTAGTTCACGTTAAGTGCGCAAGTTACACACGTGGTGACTTAAAGAATGGATGTGATGCTTGCCGTGAGGTCGAGAATAAGATGAGGACGTTTGTGAGGCGAAAAAGACCAACATTTGGAGTTTGTCTAGAGTTTGGTATTGTTTAAGTGCCTGGTCAGTGGGTTATTACTGGTATCAATTATTGGTATTGATTATTATTTAATAATTTTTTTAATTATTAAAATTTTCGATAAAAACAGTTTTTTTTTAATCTCCGCGCATAGTAATCTACTATACACACCATACTATAATCTTCAAGAAAATCAGTTTTATTCAATTTGGAAGGGACGTGTCAAAAATATAAAATGAAAGGTTCCTTCTGCTTGTTACATAATTACATAATATACCATTTTACCCTACCGGTGCACGGTATAAAAATTAGATCGTACTTATTTGAGGGGAATGAGGCATTCTCTATGGGTAACTTAAATCAATGAAAAACTTTAAATTATGTCACATCAAATTATGTTGTATTTATTTGAAGTAAGCACTGAACGCATACAAAATATATAAACATGCAATAAGCCAAAATAACGAAGCTGCAGCTATAATATTAAGAGAAATAGCTGGACGGGGGCTCAAATCGACGTTCAATATGATCTTGTGTGAATTTGACAAAGATTTCATATTGCTCGGACAGCTTGCTGGTCAATAAGGCCTCGTACAATTCACAAATTTGTTTTTCCGATTCT